>NC_056750.1:176949963-176954963 GCF_019279795.1 Protopterus annectens | reverse complement strand
TTTCCAAATATGAAAGTGACATACGACTTGAAGATGAGAAAAGCCCCCTATTCAGACATATCCAAAGGCATCCTGGTCATGATTTCACCTTTATGGTCTTACAAGTGATAATAAAGAAGATACGTGGAGGAGACATCATTCTAAAACAGAACAGACTAACAAGGAATTAGTAGCTGATAAACAGGCATACAGACCACTTGGTGTCAATGCTAATCTGCCTATTAAACCGGCTTTAAAAGGATGTAAATTGTTTAAATGAAAATATACAAAAGAACAAAAGCAGAACTAAACATTTTTGTCCCAAACTAGTCATCTGGACATATCCTGATATTTAATACATAATATATTATTTCCAAATAATATATTTAATATATTCTATAAGCTTTTATTGAGCTCTCAGAGGCCTATATTGCTTTTATTGATTATGTGATACAGTTGTTTAGATGTTTATAATGAAGTAGAAAGGCAAGATTAACATACCACCCCCTAGATAAGCTTTGCTCCTAACAGTTACCTACTAATTATGTTGTATTTTTGGCTGTGAGCTTTATTAGGATCCTGTCACACTTTGTCCTTAATTATATCTCCATTGGAGTGACTACAACTATAGATTGATTCATCTCTGGCAATAGACATTGGGACTAGTCATAAAAGCACATTAAATATTTTAAGAATCAGCGGTTGAAGACATTATAGATCACTGGAGGATATAAATTTCATAATACACCCCACTAAAGTCAGCACAATAGCTAAGGGTATTATCTGCTAAAGAACAGTATTCTACTGAATAATACTCAGTGCATGTATGGTGTGTAATTATTACTCCTAATTATTGAATAACTTGTACAAGTTTGATAATAATATTATCTTTTTAAATACGTGAAGTAAGAAGTAGAGCAGAGGATTCTGCTGATAACCAGTATTTGCATCAGCATAGGAAGCATTCCAAATTACCCTGATTGGCTCATAACTGGCAAAGTAAAATCTGACTGGTTAACATCTAACATTGCAGATGAGATTATAGTATTTTATGCACTCGATCACAGAATGGTAATAATGTATAGATTTGAGCCACTCTTTTGGATACTTGCATAATTCTCTGTTGAGTGTTTTTACATGAAGCTATTGCAGTTTGTATACCTTGTTCTCAGATATTGTTGATTTGGGATTGCTATAATTATTGGCAGTGTGTCCATGGTAATTTAAATTTGGATTGATGATAAATATGTTTTACAATTTTTATAAGTGGATACCATAGCTTGTTGAGTAATATATGTCTACACTAACAATATACTCTAAAGAGGATGAAACAACAGATACAAAACTGCACATTGCACCCATAGAGTGTAATTGTGAATGATATAAACCATTCATAGTGTTTAATAATGCGGGTTAAATTAGTATGCACTACCGTGTAAATTATGAATCAATGCTGAAAATTCCATCACTAATCACTACATGCATTCATGAAAGATGGTGTTCCTGAAGGCCTTGATTGGCTTATAGCTGAATTAGCAAGATTTGTTTGGCTAACATCAGATTGGCTGAGCATGAATATATTATTTATAAAATAATGGAATGGTAGTGATGTTAGCATTTTAGCCATTCCTTTACTTAATTAATATTTCAACAATGCTTTGAAGGAAATCATGATTGACATTGTGGTTACGAATTAACATCCAATAATTACCAGACTATATTGAATTTGTTAGACTACAATAGAATAGGTAATTATGATGTCTGAAGCTCTGGTATAGAATTTATACTACAAGATGTATGCATACATAAGAGGACACGGAAGTAATAGGTAATTTATAATGACTGGTATGTAATGAGCATAACCGCATTTGTATAAGAGCACTTAGGGCATTTGTAGACTTCTTCTTATGTTCAGCAAGGATGTGATATAATACTGCAATATTCTACTGGCTGATGTGTGCTGTTCACTTGCAGCGATGTTCAGCCTAGATCTGTGTAATTTGGAAATGATAACATGAGATTTGTTGTGTAGTGCATTTGATGACATTTGATGGGTTTTTGCCAGGTAAGAAAGTAGATACATTCACTGACTGGGATATTGTTAAAATGAGCAATGGTTTCTAAGGGCCATAATCTGGCTATTTTTCTTGCTACCTTGCGAGCTATTGTTTGGCATATGGATTTTCAGCTGTTATAGCTGTTAATGTAAGATTGTTAGAAAGCATGGTTTTGTTTCCATCTGCTGTATCAGATGATGACTTTTGATTTCTGATGGAATACTATACTGCATTAGGTAAAATATAATAGTGCCGTGTTCACTACCATGGATGCTTTTGCTTTTGAAAATTGATTGGTGGAAAATAATAATACAGGATTTTTATTTGTATAATATCCACCAATGATTATGCACAAGTGGGGAAAAACAGCCTATACTGTCCTTATGACACATGGTGATAGCCAACAGGCAATTCGCTAGAGTCAAGAGCCAACATATAATGGTTATTTTGAAGATAGAAGAAAGTACAAGCTATATATGGTTTTCACTAATTTATATAAGTATTGTCACTCATATGAGGCATGGAACTGTGTTTTCAAATCAAATAGAAGAGTAGCTTTCTTATAACAAGAGCATATACTTTAGATAACATCATAAGATCAATCCCACTGGAGCAAATCAGAAACACAGGGCATCCATTTGCACCAACGTTGGCTAATTAAAATGCTTGATTTGAAATTTTACCCTATAGTGTTTTTAGTGCTTTTGATGATAGATATTGGTCAATGCATATAGGCATTATTGTGACTAGTTGAAAAATGAAACACCAGCTGATGATTGGTGGACTAGTGACACAAAAGACATTTTAACATTTTAGCTTGTTTTTTATTGGATTTTGTTGGCATTAATTTTAACAATTGTTTATTGGATCAGTCAATGTATTTAAGGGATATCACTATTGTTTGTTATTTGATCTGAAGAAGGGTGTATTACCCGAAAGTGCTTATCATTTGTTTATGTATTCAATGTATTTCATCCATTGTGTATGCTTTTTAACATTAGGATTATTAAACATCTTATACCCTGAATGTGGTGGATACACAGAACTTACTTTATATATATATATATATATATATATATATATATATATATATATATATATATATATATATATCCGTGTGTGTGTGTGTGTGTGTGTGTGTGCAAGTAAGTATATGAGTTTGTGCAAAGACACATAGATCACTGACGGAAACTTGTAGACTCTTATCTTAGTGAAACTCAGAAACCAGCTTTACCATGGGTCCACCAGGGGAACACTGTATTGTTAATCCAAATAGACACTACACTATATATCCAGAATGGGCTATAACATGGTTCCTGTGGGACAGGAGGTCCACCAATCTCCAGTTCAGAACTTTTAGTAACACAGGATTTAATAATAGTTGGCAATCTATGGATTGTTGAAAAACACTTAGATCAACTGTAGTGATCCCATGTATGCATGTGTATATGTATTAACGAAAGGTTATACAACTATTTACACGTCAATAAACCTGGGACCCCAGTAATTTTTGGAATACCCAAAACCCATAAAGGTTTAGACCCCATGAGATTTAGACCTATTGTTTCGGGGGCTGGAGGTATCACTGAACCATTGAGCAAGTTTATTGACCACATTACAAAGAAATTCTCTTCTACGCTACAGCATGTATGCAAGGATTCTTGGGATTTTCTCAAGGGTTTAGAAATTAGGTTATTTCATCCTGATTTACTTACGACAACCATTGATATTGTAGAATTGTTCCCCAGCATCCCACACTCTATTGGATTAGAATGGTTCAATGAAGTTTTGGCCTCTGAATCCGGCCTATGTTCCAACACAATCAGCTTAATTGTTGAGTTTATGGAAATTGTTCTCGATAATAATTTTCTTTTTTTCAATGGAGAACTGTTTAAACAGAAAAAGGGGGTTGTGATGGGTGCTGCATGTGCCTCATTATACGCCAACATAGTTTTGCATTACTGGGAGAACAATTTTATATTTTCCACACATTGGGTACAATACATAGTCCATTATAAGCGATACCTTGATGACATCTGCCTATTGTGGAAAGGAACCCTGAGCAACTTTCTTGAGTTCACGAGTTATATTAATTCTACCACACACTTTCTATCTTTCACTTATAATGTTAGTAAGGATGTAATGAACTACCTGGATATATCAATACAGAAGGACTACTGTAATCACACCTTTAAATCCAAGGTATTTAGGAAAGCCACCTTTTCTAATTCATACCTTCATTTTGACAGTGGTCACCCATTTCACCAGAAGAAGGGCTTGGTTAAGGGGCAATTCATTCGTGCATCTAAGATGTCTAGCACTGATGAATATTTTCTTGAAGAAGTTGAGTTTTTAAAACACTTTTTTTAGAAAGAGGTTACCCTGCCTCCTTGGTTAACAACATGGCCCAAGAAGTGACAGATAATAGACAAACCAAGTATTTTCCGCTGTTAGGTAGTGGCTTTCAGCAAGTTGAGCAGTTTGAGAATTTGGAATACTTTAACTTGCATAATAGTTTTATTCACACATTTTCACAGGATTCCCAAATGGTGGAACACACAGTGCTTAAACACTGGCCACTTTTGACACTACACGATGACTTTAAAGGGATAATCCAGGAACGTCCCAAATTTGTGACTAGAAGGGATATTAACCTAAAAGGGTTATTTGAAAGAAAGCATCTATCAGATTCAAAGCATTGTTCCCCTAAACTTGGTACCTATAAATGTGGGACATGCAAGCAGTGTTCCTTTATCATGAATGATAGTTCTTTTTATCTTCCATCTAGAAAATTTAGATTTGATGCTGACCGATATTACAACTGCGGGTGGTGTACTTAGGATTATGCACAGAATGTTGCAGTTTCTACATAGGGAAGACTGAGAGACCCCTTAGAAAAAGAATTTATGAACATCAATATGACATTACAAAAAAGGACACTAATGCTTTTTTTAAACATCTTGT
>NC_056750.1:176939963-176947463 GCF_019279795.1 Protopterus annectens | reverse complement strand
AAATGGATCATCACAGAAAGTATAGAGCTAAACCTTTCTTTAGTGCAGGGATATGTACTAAGACCTCTAGTACCTCAAACTTTAGACAGAATGTATCAATAACTATTCCCTATTGTAGCAATATTAATAGAATACAAGATATGGTATCTCGAAATTGGAATATTCTAACCTCAGATCCTGCCACTAAGAAATTGGTAGGCTGTTTTCCAACTTTTGTATATAAAAACTGTCAGACTTTACAACAGAAGGTATGTTACTCTAATAGTAGCTATCAGGAAACATGCCCAGTATGGATGCGAGGTACTAAAAAATGTGGCAAGTGTCCACAATGTTGTCACATTGACGAGTCTAGATATTTTAGGCATCTGGATACGGGGGTTCTGTGGAACATTAGGTATGCAGGGACCTGTAACACGAGAAATTTAGTGTATGTTGCCCACTGTAACACCTGCTTTTGTTATTATGTGGGAAAAACAAATAGGTCATTGCGGGAAAGGATCCGTGACCATTACTATTGTGTTAACAGGAATGAAATGCATAGTGCTATTGCCAAGCACGTTTTGAATAATGATCCAACACATTTCTTCTTGTTCCAGATCCTTCACATAGTTCCACACAATCCTAGGCTGGGCAATATTGTTAATCAGACCGAAACTGCCGAAGTTAAATGGATCCTTAGGTTAGGCGCACAATATGGACATAGTTTAAATGAATCTGTCCCTCTCAAACCTGTTTTACAAGCTAGACCTCTTAGGTAATTTTACTGTTTTTTAAGTCTGTTCATTGTATTTTTATTCATGAATTTTATCAGCTAATTGTTTAGTGTTCTAAAGTCATTTGTTGATTGAACTAATTGTTTAATTGAATGATTTAGTATCAGTATTTAAGCCTGGTGCTTTAGTATGAATGTACGGCTGAGGAAGCGGACACGTAGTCCGTGAAAGCACTTACGTTTTTCTAGTGTTTATGCAATAAATCCTGTTTTTGTATCGTGAAGGTGGATGTGGATTTCTTCATTTTATTGAGAATTCAACCACGTATTTACTGCTGATTCTGCTGACTTGCTGCATTTGGTATTTGGCTTCTTTTATATTCTTTGGGCTGCTTTGGTTTTAGTTACATATATATATATATATATATATATATATATATATATATATATATATATATAAGCATAAAATGTTAAATTGTCAAGAAAAAGAAGTATCCATATAAAAACAGACTCTGTTTATTGCTTTTATTATTTTAATGTAACTCTGCATTTAACGACAAGCGAAGCCACTTTTCAGCCGTTCCACATTGAACAGCTGTGGCTCCACTACACGAATTCTGATTGGTTTGTATACCACAATTACTGCCTATTGGCATTGTGGTATACAAACCAGTGCATAACTGTGCTGCCCTTCCACATTACACAGCATTGGCTGTGCTCTGCAGTTCTTAATTAGCTCGTAGACTGCATTACAGCCAATCAAGTAAATTTCCAGGGGGGTGGGAGCCAATGAGAGCTCCCCAATACAGGCCACTCGCATTCCAGGAAGCCTTTTCATGCCAAAATAATGGCTTGAAAAAGGATTCCAGGAATCAGGGATTTAATTTTTGCAGTTACAGCAACAACTTGGAAGGAAGAACTCTGAAGACTGGGAACTTTGGCATTGTGGAACAGGAAGGAGCAGCTGTGGTGAAGTCTTCAGAACTTGGAAGCCAGCTTGTTAAGAGAGGAGTTAGTGAGCTGAATGGACTTGAGGTTCAGGGACCCTGCTTGCTGCTGCTTTGGTGGAGTGAGACCGGTAAGAAGGCTGAGGTTTATTTTGCTGCCTGCTGGATCATTGTTTGTGCCGTGGGTTGTATTAAGCTGTTGGTACTGTTTACATAGGTAGAGGTAAGTGACTGTTTTAGCTGCAATGGTTAAGGTTAATGTTAATGGTTAAGGTTAATGGTTAGGCAAGTATTTCCCTATCCTTAAAATCCTTAAAACTGGTATGCTAGCACAGATCCTGTTATTGTAGCAATTTTCTAAGTTTGTAAGAGCAATATTTAGTATCCCTGGGATGCTTGTCCCCCTAGTACATCCGATACTGTTAATTAAGCAACTTTCTGAGTTTCGTAAGAGCAATATTTTAAGTGTCTCTGTGTTTGTGCTGCTTGTCCCACTAGTGCATCTCTAAATGTAATTGCCATTTTGTAGAAACTATGCCAAGTCAGGTCCTGTTCTAGCAACTTTCTAAGTTTATAACAGCAATATTTAAAGTGTCTCTGTGTTTGTGCTGCTTGTCCCCCTTGTACGTCTCCAAAAGTAATTGCCATTTTTTTGCAGAAACTATATGCCAAGTCAGGTCCTGTTATTCTAGCAACTTTCTACATTCATAAGAGCAATATTTAAAGTGTCTCTGTGTTTGTGCTGCTTGTCCCCCTTGGACGTCTCTGAAAGTAATTGCCATTTTTTTTTTTTTTTGCAGAAACTGTATGCCAAGTCAGGTCCTGTTATTCTAGCAACTTTCTAAGTTTATAAAAGCAATATTTAAAGTGTCTCTGTGTTTGTGCTGCTTGTCCCCCTCATATGTCTCTGAAAGTAATTGCCATTTTTTTTAGAGAAACTGTATGCCAAGTCAGGTCCTGTTATTCTAGCAACTTTCTAAGTTTATAAGAATAATATTTGGTGTCTGTTTGTGCTTGTCCCCAGGTACATTTCTAAAAGTAAAAGCCAATTTTTTGCAGAAACTGTATGCCAAGTTTATGAGAGTATCATTTCTAAGTTTATCAGAGCAATATTTAAAGAGTCTCTGTTTTTGTGCGGCTTGTCCCCGTAGTACGTTGGGCAGGGCTTTGTCCAGATTTCTTGCACTAAGAGGTTGAGAGGTATGTCAGGATGGATGTCAGAAATTAGTTATTTATAGTAATGAGATTATTTAACGTATTCGGTTTTGTTTTCTGGTAGAACTTTAGAGTGTAACTTGATTGTGCATTCTTTGGTCATAATTGCTCTAAGGCATGATGTCTTAAATAGCACATTCTTGTAAAAGTACAGAGGGCCCTGGTTTTAAAGTACAGATGGCCCTGGTTTTAAGTACCCTTTTTAGGCACCTTTGCCAGGCCCAGAATTGGCTGTAGGACAGGGGTAGAATGCATCTAAAGTGGAGTATGTAAAATGCAGGAAGTATTGTTGTGTGTGTGTGTGTGTGTGTGTGTGTGTGTGTGTGTGTGTGTGTGTGTGTGTGTGTGTGTGTGTGTGTGTGTGTGTGTGTGTGTGTGTGTGTGTGTGTGTGTGTGTGTGTGTGTGTGTGTGTGTGTGCGTGTGTTGCAAGTGCATTTGTTAAGTTGGAAGTGTTTATCTTTGGCATGGATTTTGAGATAGAATCAAGGGTGCTTTGAGAGTACTAAATGTCATGAAAGTCACCCTTCCTTTTTGCAACACTGATTAGGTGGGCAAGTGAACACCAGAGGAGTGAGTGTCATTGTTGAGGCAAGGAAGTGAATAATCTGATCATGCAGGTCTTCATATTAAACAAAAGGGGCAGAGATGAGCAAGATAATAGGGTGCAAAATCAAGAAACGTCCAGTGATGTGGGTAGGTTATGGCCCTATTGCCTCATCTTTTCTTTTCAGGAGATTTTCTAATTTTCCTTTTTGCACTATAGACCCATTTGTTTGTCATTGTTTAACACCATTGTTTTACAAACCTGCTAGATACAGACTGCCCAGATTACAATGAGGACAGGGATGTAGATACAGATCGCACCCCAAAGAAGAGAAGATACACAATTTTTCAGCCAAGTTGGACAAGTGCCTTTGACTGGCTTTCTATGAGTAGGTGCTGAGTCAATTATACCTTCTGCAAGACTTCTAACACGGCTTTTGCAATCCATCACAGGGGCAGACATGATCTGCAACAACATGCCAACAATGAGAAACACAGGCAGAATTGCAAGCATGCAGCTGGAAGATCTATGGTGGATTTCTTTGGACCTCAGAGTTTAGCAAGTACAAAGGCGGTTGAGGCAGAGGTTGGTTTTGTGTCTCTCCTTGCTAAACACAACTTATCATTTGCAGCAGGAGAACACATCCTGAAATTTATGAAGAAGTGTGGAAAGGATTGAGATGTTTTCTGGAAAATGACCTGTGGAGCAACAAAATCAGCATGCATTGCACAGGATGTTCTGGGACCTCATTACCAGAATGATAAAGCAGCAGCCTGCCAGAAATCACCATTCTTTGTGTATATGGACCAAAGCACAAACATGGGAGATGACAAACTCTTTGTGATCCTTGTTGGTTATGTTGATGAAAAGGCAAGCAAAAATGTGATAAGTTTCCTTCATATGCCAGAATGTGTCAGGAACTGGAGAAGCAATGTTTGATGCTTTAATGTCCACTCTGAAAAAAATTAACATTCCAGTTTCTAATGTTGTGGGTTTTTCTTCAGACAATGCTGCCTTAATGATTGGGAAACACAATTCTGTGCTGTCTAGATTAAAGGAGGTGAAGCCCACAATTATAAACATGGGGTGTCTCTGCCACTTGGCAGATCTCTGCAGCAAGGCTTCTGTAAAAGCACTGCATTCACCAGTTGAATAACTTATATCAGATGTGTACTGCCATTTCAGTTCCAGTGCACAAAGACAACAAAGACTGCAAGAATTTGCTTTGTTCACAGATACTGACCCCCCCTCAAGATAATTAGACATGCACCTACTAAATGGCTCAGTCTTGGTAAGATAATTAACATAACTCTGGACATGTGGCCAGCTCTAAATTCATATTTTCTGTCTGCAGAGCCAAGGTCTGCTAAAACTATCTTAATTTCTAAAAACTTGCAGTCATGAAGAGCATATGATTCTTTTTTTTCTTAAGTATGCACTTGAACCCTTATTGGAGTTCAACATCCAGCTTCAGAGCCAAGAAAGCCAGCTACTGACACTGCATGCCACTGTGCAAAAACTCCTGCAGCAGTATGCTGGCAGACTCCTCAGACCTGCAGCTGCTGTCAGGCTAATCAAACACAGTGATGTGTCAGTGTTGACTGACAGTAGCTGTGTTCTACCAAATAGTGAACTACGTATTGGCTACGAAGTCAAGCAGTAAATGAACAGCTATGAGGAGGATATTGCCGGCACAATCATTGAATTTCACTTTTATAAAAAAGTTACAGCTTTTTATACTGTAGTGCTGCAGAAAATGCTGAAAAGGTTTCCCATGCAGGATCACTTACTGAAAGATGCTGCATTGGTTATTAATCCAGCCAAAAAATTGGACATTTCTTCGGGACTTGTCAGGGATGTTGGCTTTTGTCTGGGTGTGTGTGAAAATGATGTTGAGGCTGAACAATTAATCAATGAGTTTACCCAATATCAGATCAAGGACATGGGGAATCTGACAGGCCCAGTAGATGGGCCCCACTCATGTGTGTCAAAATACTGGGACACCTTCTGAGGGACCTTTGCATTGAAGGGAAACTGCCACTCTTTTAGCAGCTGATGATGTGTCTACTTTGCTTGCCACACTCAAATGCACAAGCTGAAAGAGCATTTACCATGGTGCAGAAAGTGAAAACTGAACTGCGTCAGTCTCTGAGTGTAAAAACATTGAACTCTTTGTTGGCAGTTAAAATGAATGAAGAACTGGACTGCTGTGATGTTAAGCTGCCGAAACATGTTTTAGAGGCTGCCAAGAAAGCCACATCAGCATTCAATAAGTCTACATCTGACATATGACAGGATGCTATTTAACTTGGTCTAACTATAATCATTTGTGTGACTTGTAATGTCTGTGTAGGTAAAGTAGTAAATTTGATTTTTATTTTTGTAAAGTGCTGTTTCATTTACTTATGGTGTGGTTATGGTATTGCAGATAAATAAAGGTTTTGGATATGAGAAGTATGCCTTATTGAAATTTAAAGATGTTCTAGCATGCTCCATGGTGAAGGCACATTCCGCGCAGTGCAAAAATAGGATGTTCCACATTTTGACCATTTGTTACACAGTCTGTGTTCCACATTGGCCTCTTAAGAGGTTGAGACCTATGGAGTTATCTAACAAGCAGAAAGGCATCTGTTCAGACATTGTGTTAGTGTCTGTAGAGTATGTAGAAAAATTCTGCATACAGGAGTCTAGACAGACAAAAGGGGGTATAAAACTGTAGAAATGTGGACATAAATCCCCTGAAAATGTAATACCACATACACATATGAGCAAAATATTATTCTGTATGTCAGACAGGTTACAGGGAATAAGGGTGTGTCCTCTAACTTCTAAGCTCTTTTAAGCTTCAGTGTATGTGTTTGTACGGCAAGCCGCATGGCTGAGTGTGCCCTTAAAACTGTACATATTCAGTTATTCATTTTGACCTTTATATAAGCTGTGCAGCATTGTGTGCAGCATCGTGCACTGAAATAGGGCCATTAAATTATGTTAAATATATTGTGAGCAAACAAAATCATCATAGTTAGCCAATCGAACATTCTGCACCTTCAGCAGAGTTGTATAAAGTATGCATACACCCTACATTCTGATTTTCCCCAAGTACTTTGGACCATTGGAGTACACACTTGGGAATTTTAACTGAGATAATGCTAGGGGCTGCAGCAGGTCTGCTACATCTGTATGTGCTAGATGCTGAAGTCAATGCTGGTGCTGCTGACAATAGGCCTAGGCAGAGAAGCAGAAGAGTGTTCAGTCTAAGGGGAACCTTCAATGGAGCTACATGAGCTAGAGATTGTAGAGCACTACAGGGTGGACAGGGACAAACTACAAGAACTGACTGAGCTCTGCCACCCTCAATTCAGACTCAGAGCCAAATGAGGGAACTCATTCCAGTGGAAATAAAGCTATGTGTAGCTATTAGGATACTACCTACAGGTACTTTCCAAAGACCAACTGGGGACATGATGGGCGTCTCACGGGCATCTAAATCCAGGATACTACACCAATTTCTGGATGCCATGCTACCGCATGCCCATGAGCACATATTTTTCCCCTCAGCCCCGAGGTGAGGGCTAGCATGTGGCACACTACCCTGAAGTACTGGCTTCCATAGATTGCACTCATGTACATATCAAGGCATCACCTGGTGAAGAGGATAGAATCTATATCAACTGCAAGGGATGCCACTCCATCAACTGCCAGGTCATGAGCAATACCCAGGGGATTATCGTGAATGTGTGGGCTGGCAGCCTTGGCAGTTATCAAGACTCCCATATCTGGCACACATCACAGCTGTACCAGATGTTTGCTAGGTGGGACATCCCACATGGCCATTTACTGGGGGATGCTGGCTATGCCCTGGAACCATGGATGATGACACCCATCAGAAATTCACACACCCATAGAAGCTATGGAAGAACTCCATAATAAAGCACACATGCAAACTCAGAAAATCATAGGATATGTGTTTGGGCTTCTGAAGTCATGGTTCTGGTGCCTAGATACATCTGGTGGAGTCCTGCAGTACTCTCCAGCCATGTGCACATATGTTCACAGTATGTGCTATTCTACACAATCTGAT